>NC_081411.1:621357405-621359905 GCF_030272615.1 Cryptomeria japonica
GCTCCATCTAGAAAAGGCAAAGAAGCTAGTACCAGTGGTGAACCAAGACAGAGCAGAGAAATGGATGATGAGGAGCCCTGATGGAATTTGAAGCTCTTCTTGCCAAGAGACTTCCTAAGGGAACTGGTAAATACAGAGGTAAGCTCCCTTTGAAATGTTTTTCTTGTAACCAGATAGGACACATTGCTGTAAACTATCCAAATGGTGATACCAAGGACAAATTGGAAAAGTTCAAGAAGTTCAAAGGAGGAAACCGGAGAAACTGTTTTGTAGCAGTTGATGAAGGTGTCACTGATGAGGAATCAGAAGATGAAGAAAATGAGGATATTGTGTTTGTATTAGTCAAGGAAGATGTGCCAAACAAGAAATCTCTTGTCTCCCACTTTGATAATTCCAATGAGTGGATTATTGATAGTGGTTGTTCTCACCATATGACTGGTGACCGGAGTAAGTTTCTTTCTCTGGATCAAGAGTATGATGGTGGTGTGGTTCATTTTGGTAATGATGCACCATGTATGGTAAAAGGCAGAGGGTCCATCTCTCTGAATGGAAGAAGAAGTGCTCACAATGTGTATTGGGTCGAAGGTCTAAGGCACAACCTTTTGAGTGTTTCTCAACTGAATAATAATGGACTCACTCTGGAATTCAAAAATGGAGTGTGCAAAATCAAAGGAAAGAGTGGTGAATTGATGGCTACCGGCATGCAGACCAAAGGTAGCCTATTTCAGCTAAATGTTAGTGTTAGTAAATGTCTTATGGCTAAGTTTGAAGACAGCTAGATATGACATAGGAGACTCTGCCATGTAAACTTTGACAATATTGTGAAGGACAGTAAGATCAAGGCAGTTAGAGGATTGCCGGTGCTGAGCAAACCGGAAAATCCTTTGTGCAGAGTGTCAACTGGGGAAAATGTCTTCCTCAGCTTTCAAAGGTAAATCTTTCACTACAGACAATTTACTTGAGCTTGTGTATACTAATTTGTGTGGTCCTATGAAAACTAGGAGCGTGCAGGGAGATAGGTATTTTATGATTCTTACATATGATTGCTCAAGAATGATGTGGGTCACATTCTTGAAGGACAAGTCTAAAGCCTTTGGAAATTTCAAAGCTTTCAGAGCACTGGTAGAAAAGGAAAGTGGTAGAAGAATCAAATGCCTTAGAACTGATCAAGGAGGGGAATTCACTTCCAGTGAATTCATCAAATATTGTGAAGAGAATGGCATCAAGAGGCAACTGTCTGCCCCCCAGACTCCACAAAAAAATGGCCAAGCAGAAAGAAACAACTGAACTATGGTTGAAGTGGCTAGAAATATGTTGATCCAAGGAAAGGTTGCTCACACCTTTTGGAGAGAAGCGGTGAGCACTGCAGTCTACACAATGAACCGAGTACTCATCAAGAAAGGAAAGGATAAGACTCCTTATGAGTACTGGACTGGTAAGACACCAGTGGTAAGCTACTTTAGAGTATTTGGTAGCAAATGTTATGTCAAGAGAAGTGAACATCAGAGCAAGTTCGATGCAAAATGTGATGAGGGATATTCCTAGGATATTCCACCAAGAGTAAAGCTCTCAAATATTTCAATAATAGGACTCAGAGAATCATTGAAAGCATCAATGTTAGGATTGATGAAAACTCTGAGAAACCTGAGGAAACTAACAGTGAGCATGTAGGAGATGAGCCGGTAGTAACCTTCTGGGAACTGGTTGCAAATCAGCCCAATACCAGTAATTGTGCTCCTACACCAGTGGATGTTGATGCTGATGAAGATGAGATTGTAGAAGAAAAGCAAGAGGAATCTGTTAAGAATATACCTAGGTATGTAAAACTCAATCATGATCCAAAGCAGATCATAGGAGACAAAGATGCAGAAATTCTTACAAGAAGAAAGGTCAGAGAAAACTCATGTATGATCTCTGAATTTAAGCCTAAATCATTCAAAGAGGCACATAAAGATGAAGACTGGATCAAGGCAATGGAAGAGGAACTTGACCAGATAGAAAAGAATGGTACATGGTCTTTGGTACCTAGACGGGAGCATAAAAATGTCATTGAAACCAAATGGGTCTTCAGAAATAAACTGAATGAGGATGGCACAGTGGTAAGGAACAAAGCCAGACTAGTATGTAAAGGATATGCCCAAGAAGAAGGAGATGACTATGGAGAAACCTTTGCTCCAGTAGCAAGATTGGAAGGAGTTCGTATGCTTCTTGCATATGTACCTTTTAAAGGATTTAAGGTATACCAAATGGATGTAAAATCTACATTTCTAAATGGAATACTTGAAGAGGAGGTGTATATAGAGCAACCAGATGGGTTTTCCCTATCAGAAGACAGTGACATGGTGTGTAGGCTACATAAAGCCTTGTATGGACTGAAGCAGGTACCTAGAGCATGGTATGAATGCTTGCACTCCCATCTAGTGAAGATTGGATTTGAAAGAACAAGTGAAGATAGCAATATCTACTTGAAATCAGAAGGAGATCAGATTCTGATCTATGA
>NC_081411.1:621364905-621379905 GCF_030272615.1 Cryptomeria japonica
ATTGTCAAATCTCCCATGAAGTATGTTGCCATCAATGACAACACTTATAACCTAGATGAGTGTTAATTACCAACAATCTCCCCCTTTGGCATTGATGGCAACACTCATGTGAAAAATGAATCGCTGAAGTGCTATATCGGTTCCCATCCAAAAACTGATCTTAAAAGACTACCCCCCCTTAGCTATACATTACTTCTTATGTCCCTAGACATTTTTCACATCCACCTCTCCCCCTTTGACAATAATGCCAAAGACTAGGGCAAAAAGAATAAGAAATGAAATTCTGTACAAACCAAAATGTGATTACCAGATCTAGATATACTTGAAAATATCTAGATAAGCACCCTTCAAAAATGCCAAATAAGTATCCCAGCTGGATTTCAAAGTTCACAAAATAGATACAAACCCATTCAGAATGTAAGTGTGCAGTTCTTCCTCTATTAGGGTTGTCGGTGTGGGCAAACTCATATGTTCTATACATTCTTGCTTATGAAGTAAAAAAGTATTTAGTCGGGGAGTTACCAAACCTCTCAACTCTCTGGCCTGCTAGATTAACTTGTCTTTTTCCTTCTCAAGGGCTGAAATTTTCAACTCTAAAAGAAAAATCTGACCATCAACCATGCTGGTCAATGATTCAGTACCATCAAAACTAACTGCAAGTTGTTCCAACTTGTCCTTATCCTCCTTAACTTTATTATACAGGTTTGTTGTTAGTTTTGTTGTGTTACTGCAAGACCAATATATTTGACTGCATTGATGAAGAGCCTCATCAATCCTTGTCATCTTATCTGTCATCTTAGCCTTATCGGATGTGATCATGTTATCACAAGTGACCTTCATAGATGCATTATATCTTTCCACCAACTGTCAGTTTGACACTTGTTGAAGAGTTTTATACTCTTTGGTAATGTGCTCAGTCAAACCTTTCAGCTTACTAGGTGGACTAGCTACCTGATCAATCTTGCATTCTAGTGCAAGCTACTACAAAATAGGAATAGCTTGCTCAATAACCTTCTTATCTTCTAACCCTTCCTTAATTTCTGAGCTGCAACAAACATTAATTCAAAACTACTCAACTGCTCAATGTTCTTATTTCCAACATGACCAAAATCTTCTTGACCAGATGAGTCAAGTGCCAATAATGAGGAACCAACAGTCGGTGAAGGTTCCAATACTCGAACCTCGGTCTAATCAACCCGACCTTCTACCTTTTGATCTACTTTATCCTTTACCTCCTCAGCATTGGTGGCTTTGCCACTTGGTGTAGTTATTTCCATTGCCTCAACCTCATGAACTTCAATTGTATCAACATCAATTACCAGAGGATTATCTATTGGTTTATTGATCTCAACATCTTCTACAAGTATAACTGTTGGAGGAATGTCCTTAGATTTTTGTTTGTTTCAAAACTGGTGGATCTCCACCTAGTATACCTTGACCTTTGGCATCAACCGGGATGACTGGAATGTCAGACTTAGGCGGAATATCTGGTGATGTAAAGAAACTTGGTTTATCCACAAAGAATTTAACCCAAGCCTCATAAGTTTCCTTCATAATGTCATTTACTCTTCCCACCACAAGACTTATATGTTGGTGTCTACTCTGCAAAATTGTTTTATTAGAAAACTCTAGACACTGCTGCATCACTTCATCAGTTATAGTGCCACAAACATTTAGTGATTCCTGAATCGTAATATGCTTATCCTCCTCAATAGCCGATAATCTCCTAGCATCTAACTTATTATACAAATCTGTCGGTATTTGAGTCTCAATTTCAATTAAATCTTTCATATATGTGTCTAAATATTACAAAATTGATTCCTCAATCTTCTTTTGTTCCTTATCATCCATATCACCATAATAGTGTTGTATGTTACTCAAAATACCATCCTTTGTGATCTAATCAATCAATTCAACAACAAAAAGAGGAGAAATAACCTTTATACTTTTACCAGATTCAAGAGCAATATCTAAATTTGATCTCTTCTTCTTACCGGGGGTGGGAGAAGACTCCTTGGCTGGTTTCCTTTTCTTAGTAGGCTTCCTCTCCAAAAAAAAATTCTGAGTTATCGGAGGAGTGACTGTGGATTTTTACAACTTCGCTTCCTCGGGCTTCTTCCTCTGAATCCTCATATAGATCTTAGGAATCTTTGGGATTTATTCCTCTGTCTCAGAACTAGATTCAATAGGAGAAATAAATGTTTCTGGTTTCTTCCTCTTAGATAAACCCTTACTGGTTCCTACTATTGGAGGAGATGTCTCTGCCAAACCAATGATTTGTTTGATTTCAGATGACATCTTCTGGACAACCTATCCAACCTTCTTGATTTTCCCTTCCCTTTTCTTCTTGTCGAAACCCATCTTCACCTCAGATTCCTTCTGCTTAGTTGTTCCAAGTGTTTTCTCCTTCTCATCAACTGGGGCATCTATAAGCATCTTGGCATAAAGGTCCAAGTTTTGTGCATCAACCTCATAGCCGATCTCAGTAACCCAAATAGTCCTAAGTTGCACTACCTCCATCAAACTTTCATTATTTTTCACCATGAAGCATATGTTGGTAGAGTATTTATCAATAATATGCGTAGGGATCCTTTCCCTCTTCTTCATATCTTTTTGAAATGCCTTGAAATATCCCCACAAAATGGAGTCTTTGTCATGTCCCAAGTTTCTCAATGCATCCTTGATCTATTTACCTATCGGTATATCAAAGGCCCATTGCCTCTTACCGGATCCCAGTATCTCATTAAAAATAAAAGAATCAAACAAATAATGAGATTTCCCTACCAGAATGTACCTTTCTTATCTCCCTTAATCTTTCCCAAATTAGAAATAGACTCATCACACATCCTCTGACAAAGATCATATTTCTCATTTTTTTTCACCATCTTGTGTGCATAGAAAATACAAGAACTGGAAACAAAGTTCAACTGGTTTGATTCAATTACCTTGTATCCAATTACCATTCTTGCAAATTGAACAACTTTATCTCTGATAGTACTAATCTGCATCGACCGATTGTCAGAGGTGGCACTGGTTAGCTTGTTCACCTCATTGTTTGGAATATTCCAACAACCTGGTGTTTATCCGACCTGGGGTAAGATGATGATAGGATGAATCGCCTCCTTGGTGATTTAATAAGGCTGGTCAAGCCACATGAACTCGCCATGGACTTGGCTCAGCACATACTGAATCATCTCATCCTCAAACTTGGGCATCTCCAAAATGTCAGTGAAACCCTGATCCTTCAGAATTTGAAATTCTGGTGTAATCAATCCATCCTTGTTCAACAAAATAGACAAATACATTGATTTAATCTTTGATGAACCCAAATCCTCCAAAGTGCAATGAATATATACTCTCACATCTTCCACATAAAGAACTCCATCAGGAACCCTAGAAAATGCGATGATAGAGTCATCAACCTTTGCAATTTGAGGTCATTGTTTGAATTTTGGATGTGGACCATCTTTAATATCCACCACAACAGGGATAGCCACATCTGTCGGAGTGGAAGCAGATCCAGAAGCCATTCCGATTTTAGGAAAAATATCGTGAAAACAAGGAAAATACCTCACAACCAAAGCCGGTGAAAACCTTTGATAAATCCGCATAGAGGATACTAGAAATCACTGGAAAATGCTCTTAATCGCCTTGATCGCCTTAAACTCACTATGCTTCTCTTTGGGTGTTGTGTGATAAAAAATGAAACAAATTATCCCTTTTAATCTGTGAAACCATAATTTCCCATTGACATTAATGCATGTCGACATATGATACCGGATACAAATTCCATTATCTCCGCACCGGTGAATCTCCAAACTGTCTTCACCAAGATCTAAAACAAGATTTCAAACCTCTAATGGGGGCAATATAGGATCTATCATTAATTTGCCTCCCCCTAAGGCTAAGGCCTTAGTTACCGAATAAGTTTCATGTCGGTGCAAGAACATTCTTCTTTGTCGGTTGAGTAACTGGAGAATGTACCTCTGTCGATTGATCTTCAAACTTCCTAATCCACTATTTAGCATGAGCCTTCCAGATCTCATAAACCTTTTTCTTTCCTTTCTCATTTGATGTGTCATTCACTTCCGGTGCATTCTTGCTTCTGCAATATTGGGAATATGTCCTATTTTGTTGCATGCATAGAAAGTAACATTGTTCTTCTAAATTGCCTTGTTGAGTCCTTGACCATTCTTTGACCTATATTGATTAGCCATCTGTCAAAACCTTCCACATGCATGCCATCTCACATTCATTCTACAATCTTCTATCCTATGACCATACTTATTACGCTTTGAATATTGACCAGGAACAACATTATTATTTTGATTTGCTCTATTTCTGCATTGACTTTCTCTATGACCAAACTTATTACAAAAAAAGCATCTACCATTAAATTTATGTGCATTGGGTTGCCTTATCGGTGATTTATGATTCTGGTTGCAT
The DNA here is from genome assembly GCF_030272615.1 of Cryptomeria japonica. Lineage (NCBI taxonomy): Eukaryota > Viridiplantae > Streptophyta > Pinopsida > Cupressales > Cupressaceae > Cryptomeria > Cryptomeria japonica. Next base: position 621,369,352 of record NC_081411.1, read on the forward strand.
GGTGGATTCCCCTAATTTACAGTACCGGAGCTTTCTCCATGCTCAAATCCAAGACCTCTAGTGTCTCTTAGTGTCTCTTGGATCCCTCAATAATTCATCAAGCCTTGCAAAACTAACCCTAAACTTTTCTTTGTATTCATTTGCAGCATCTAGATCATGTTGTGCCCAAACTTTAGGGCACAAAAACGGAACAACAAAATTTTTTTTGACATCAAGAATTCGCAACCTATCCTACAATATAATGACTTTATTTGAGTTTTGTCTTATCTAGGACGTAAATAAATTCACTTACTAAGGTTAAGTTAATTAACCAACTCGATCGAGCGACTTAATGGGTGGAGACTAATTAGTACCACGGATTAGTTAGCTAGCTCAATTTCCTTAACTAAGTTGTCGCTAATTAAAACAAGGGTTAATCGGATAATTTGATGTGTTAAATCATTCTCAATCATATAATGGTAATGTTATTAATTAATTGATGCACATGCAAATTTATTATTTACATCCCACCGTTATGGTTAAAAACTTTTTATAACACCATTTGCCCACTAAAGCCGATATTAGGCTAAAGCCAATTCTAATTTTTCTAACCCCTTAATTATGATGATTTAATTAAATTCGGCCCAAACTGGTCACCAAGGGCTTATGGTCCATAAAATTAGTTCTACAATTTCTCCTTTTAAATTTTCCTAACGTCCAAAAATATTGGGGAAAACCTATTGATTAATTAAATAATTTAATCAATTTAATGTATGGTGTATCCAACTATAATAATCCTTTATTGTTAATCCCCTTGAATTAACCATATTAAAATTTAAATTTTCTAAAGATTAAAAATATATAAAAATTCAATTATAAAAATAACCCTATTTATTAATTAAAACTAAACTTCTAAAACACCCAAATTAAATTTCCCAACTCTAATTTAAAATTCTTTTAATTAAAGAATTCCTTTATTCCTAAAATGCTAACCCTAACCCGAAATTGGGTTAGGGTTGCATTTCTATATATTTCCACTTTGTTTCTTTTTTTTTTATCATTTTATGCCCTAACCTGAAATGGGTTAGGGTTTATTAAACCATTTCTTTTATATATTTTTTTTTTGTTAGGACTGTGATTGCAGGTACGGCGGAAGGACGGTGAATAGAGTTTTCAACAAGGTGGAGGGTTTCCGGGTGCCGCTGTGCTTACACACAGTGGCGGCAGTGCCACCCACTGTGTGTACACACAGTGGCGGACGGCATAGCCGCCGCCCACTCTGTATACACATAGTGGCGGGCGCCGCTCACTGTGCGTAGCATAGTGGGGGCCGTGACCGCTCCACTGTGTTACACACAGTGCGGCACCCTTCGACACCACCCACTGTGTGTAGCACAGTGGCTCGGCCGTGGTCGTCCACTGTGTTACACACAGTGGCCCGCGTTTTCCCATCTCCTCTTTTTTTTAAAAAAAACATTTTAATATGTTTCGTGGTCTATATGATGCGTTTTTTTTTTTTTAAATCGAATATGTATTTATATATATATATATATACAAATATATATGGAGAACAATATCTTATATGAATATGTAAATATATATATATATATATATATTTGTATATATATATTTATATATACATATAACATTGCTATGATCAGACATACATATATGTCTATATTTCTTTTTTTTTACAAGCATCCACAGAGTATGTTTTCAGATGCAGAAGTATATATATATATATATATATATAGAAGTTTATTCTGCGATACATATCTTTTTTTTTTCTTTAACACAGCAGCATGCAATACTTTTATATATTCTGTAACAGGGATACACTGGGGCAAAATATGTCTCCCTTTTTTTTGTTGCAGGAATATACACATAAAGGAATCTATATATATATGTGTATATATATTTTCAATATATATATATACCTATATATTTAAAGATATATTCAATGAATGATAAGACAGTAGGGCTGAATACCCTTATATTGTTTGAGATTTTAACACCAAAACATTCTGATTTTTGTCTTTTAACAGCATTATGAATAACTTATTTTTCTTCTTTTTCTTTTTTTATAGTCATACGTCATACTTTCTACTGCAATGTAAATATACTAGTTCTTTTTCAACTATGTCTAAACAGAGTAAAAAGTCACAATTTAATAGTAAATAAAGATTTGCAAGAAACTACTCAACATAATGCATGCTTTTTTCCTTTTTTTTTTTTTTTCCCTCAACTTACATTTACAGAAATAAACATGACAACAGAATCCTTTTCTTTTTGAGACAGAATTTGATACAATTTACAGCAATCTAATAAATGCTCAGAATTTAAATAAAAGGTATTTTGCATACATAATATTTGAATACTAGGGTACACATTTACAATGGGTGAAAGTAACCCCAACTAGTCACTCATTCTTAGTGATGAGGACTTGAATAAAAGAATACATTTCTTAAACAGAAATAAAAGAATCAACTTAAGCCCTATTTTTACATATACATTTTCCTTTTCTTTTTGCTACAGATCATAAAATTACATTTCCTTTCTTTGCTTTTCTGCATTTAAATAAAAATCTGAGTCTGAAACAACTGCAACCAAACAAACTGCAACTCTTAGTCTTTTTCCCAAGCCACCTGCATGTAAGATTTAGGATTGTGACCATGGGATGCTCACCTCCCAGCCTAGGCTTACCAGAAGCCACCCCCGAGCTAGGAGAATCAAGTTCTAGGCAGGTTACAAACAAGCATACAACACAAAATAGGGCAAATACTCAAACATACACCTTCCCATTCCAAGCTACACTTTCACCACATTTGTGATGATCAATCTACGGGTGGAAGTGGACCAAGTACCATTGGGGAGACTGCAGCCAAAATACAACCCAAGCCACCTCATGGCAACACAAAATACACAACAGATTCATCCCACACACCTTATGCCCCCCAAAGGCTCAAAGCCATATTCTCTCCCCTTATGACCCCCAAATGCATACACAAGGCTATGCAGCAAGGGTCACAAAGGACACCCTTGAGATCACTCTCCTTAAGGAGAGCCTCTCACCCAAGCCTGTCATGCTTCTTCCACCCCAAGATCATCCTACTCTCCCAAGAGTAGGAGATCTTGGACACTCCCAAAAAAAAAAAACAAGTACACAACCAAAAAACATAGAAATGAAACTTCACATTCTTTTCTTCAACAACAATTTACATAACACTTTCTTTACAAGCATTTCTTTCCTTCAACAAAATAGCATAAACTAACATAAACAACATAAACAAAGAAAATACAACCAACCTTAATCTGCCAATAGGTATGTTAGACTTAGTTGGAGATGAGCTGCCCAATCCACACAACTTTCTGCAATTTCTAGGCCCCCAAATTCCTCTATCCTAAAACTGGTTTTTCCTCCAAAGTTTTTCCCAAAAATCTCCAAGGATGGAGAGTGGGTGATTACCTCACTAAGCTTCCATTCTTAGCCTAAGAAGGCCTCTCTCACTCCTTCCAACCTCTTGGATAGAGTGAGGGATCCCCCATTGGGTTGGTCTTCCCTAGGTCTTACACACTCCCTAACCTAGGTGTCTAGAGAAGGGAAATGGAATGGGGAAGAGGGATTACTATCTCCAAGAAGGTTATCCTACCAAGGATGGCACTCCTATAGATGGAATTCGTCCATCTTGGGAAAAGCACTTTTTTGGGTGGTTAAACAAGTCCTAAGGGAAAGACACATGGCCAATTTTGGCCTTCACCCATAAGTACCCCATGAGGCCTAATAGAAAAGCTCTAAAATTGACTCTAAGAGTTGATTTGACCCTCAGAAAGTCCACCTGAAGTTAACCTACGGGTCAACTCTCAGTTGACCTTCCTTGTGGCTCACTAACCTAGATTTCTTGGTTCCTTCAAGGATAATTAGGAGATATAACAATTAACAAAAATAAAACTTTCCAAAAAGGTGACAAGACAAATTGCCAACACAACATACTACATAGGTGTCAAGTGACACTACAACATAATTCCACATCACAATTACATACATGGCAATTGTCCCTAAAACAATTTAAACAATTCCAATAAATACAAATTACACTCATGCAACATTTTATATTTACGAATAAAATACAGTACATACGGGGTGTTGTCTCTCCAAATAGACAACCCCTGGTTTTACTAACGCACATTGGCCTAGGCTTGATTCTCCATAATATTTCCATGGTCACATGGATAATTTCCTGCACATCTCAATTTAAACATTAGTACTTCCCAAATAGCCTCATATAATATATAACACGTAATCAGAATACAATACATTCATTCTGCAAAGGCTCGTCATTATAAAATACGATTTATCACAAATCAAAGCAATTTATTATAATCCTCAAAATTTGATCCATCTACAAGATATGCAAACATTTTTCTAACATTATAACAAATTCTGAAATTCAGATAATAACCTGCATCATCACAATATTACCCTAATCTAGAATCATATAATATTCTATAATCCACAAGGCATAGAAATGAAGCATCCATATATATCAATGTTACCAAAATCATGGGACCATGTAAAGTTCTATATCCATAGTGTGTCAAAACTAGCATCCAAAATAGTTCCAAAATGAAAATAACTAAAGAGATAGGATGGGTCGGGGTAGGGCCTCACACCCTCCCCCTCTAGGCATGAACGTCCTCTTGGAGTTCATAAAAAAGATGAGGGTACTGTGATCTCATACGTGTTGCATCCTCCCATGAAGCTGTAACCTCATCATAGCAATCCCACTGGATCCTAACCTAGTCCAGCTCTCGACCTCGAAGGGCCAACGTCCGGCGAGCCAAAATGCGAATGGGCTCCAAGGCTAGCTGCCCGTCCGACTCCACCTACAAGGCATCCCAATCTAAAATATGAGACTCATCATAGATATATTTTCTCAAAACTGACACATGAAATACATCGTGGATGCGTGACAGGCTAGGTGGCAAAGCTAGGCGATAAGCAACTGGTCCTATTCTCTCAAGGATCCCAAAAGGTCCAACAAAGGGCGGTGCGAGCTTAGAACCCTTTCCATAGCGGATTGGACTCTTATGCGGTCGCACTCTCAGGAAAACTCTGTCCCCAACCATGTAACTCTGGTCTATCCTCTTTGCATCTGCATATTTCTTCTGCCTATCCTGTGCCTCTCTAAGGCGCTGTCTAATCAGGATTACCTGCTACTCCATATCACGGACCATCTCAGGGCCTATGGCCACTCTATCCTCAATACGGTCCCAACTCAACGGTGTCCTGCATGGTCTGCCATACAAAGCCTGAAAAGGTGGCATCCCCAAAGAAGTGTGATGCCCATTATTATAGGCAAATTCTACTAAATGCAGGTACTCCTCCCATCGGGTCTGATGATCCATGACGTACATGCGGAGCATATCCTCTAACACCTGGTTAACCTGCTCTATCTGTCCATCTGTCTCTGGATGATAGGTTGTGCTGAAGTTGAGCTTGGTGCCCAACGCTGCCTGTAATGCCTTCCAAAAGGAAGAAGTAAAGAGAGAATCTCTATCAGAAATAATCTTGTGTGGGACACCATGAAGCCTAACAATGTCTCGCAAGAACACCTGTGCCACTGCTGGAGCCGTGAAGGTAGTCCGAACTAGTGAGAAGTGGGCTACTTTGGTCAATTTGTCAACTATCACCAAGATAGCATCATGGCGAAGAGATGACATAGGAAGACCAATGATGAAGTCCATGGATATAGTATCCCACTTCCACTCTAGTATAGCATGGGACTGGAGTAACCCACCTGGATGGCGGTGCTCTTCCTTGACTCTCTGACACTCCAGGCATCGGGCTACAATCTCGGCTATAAGCTGCCGCATTCCTGGCCAATGATATAACTGCCTCAAGTCAGCATGCATCTTCTTAACCCCGGGATGCGCTGCATAAGGAGCTCTATGAGCCTCCATGATAATGAAATCTTGCAATCCCCCAGGAGAGGGTACATAGATGCGCCCTCTATGGCGTAATAAACCGTCAGACTCCAAAGAGTAGTCCACAAACTTCCCTTCTAGGGCCTCCTGAGTTCGGATCCTCTAACAGACCTCTAGATACCAATCATCCTCTAGCAATCGCTGCAAAATATGGTCTCTCAAATCTGTGCTCATGGATATGGTGTAAACCTCATGTCGTCTCCTACTTAGGGCATCTGCGACCACATTCTCCTTTCCTTTGATGTAGTGAACATCAAAATCATACTCACAAAGGAACTCCATCCATCTCCTCTTACGTGCATTAAGGTTAGGCTGGGTGAAGATGTATTGCAAGCTCTGATGGTCTGAATGAAGCTCGAAGTGATGACCTAAAAGGAAGTGTCTCCACCTCACAAGTGCATGTACAACCGCTGCAAGCTCTAGGTCATGCGTAGGGTAGTTAAGCTCGTGAGTCTTAAGCTTCCTAGACTCGTATGCTATAACCCTACCCTCCTGCATAAGAACTACTCCCAATCCATCTAAGGAAGCATCTGTGCATACCATGAAGTCGACCGTGGGGTCTGGCACAATAAGAATAGGTGCACTAGTAAGTGCCCTTTTTAGATCCTAAAAAGCCCTCTCACACTTCTCTGTCCACTCGAATTTCTTCCCTTTTTGCTGGAGGGATGTGATGGGGTGTGCAACTCTGGAAAATCCCTCAACAAAGCGTTTGTAGTATCCTGCTAAACCCATGAAGCTCCTGACCTCTGTCACACTGGTAGGCGCCGGCCAATCCATGATGGCTCTAATCTTTGATGGGTCAACTGAGATCCCATCACCGGATATAACATGCCCTAGGTACTTGACCTCTGATCTAAAGAAAGCACACTTCGACAAACTGCCAAACAACTGGTTGTCCCTCAAACACTGCAAAACCTGCCTCAAATGCTCCTCATGCTCCTGCTCATTTCGGGAATAGATCAATATGTCATCGAGGAACACTATCACAAATTGGTCGAGGAAGGTGCAGAATACCCCATTCATGAGACTCATGAATACAGCTGGAGCATTCGTAAGACCGAATGGGCCCACAGTGAACTCGTAGTGGCCATATCTGGTGCGAAACGCGGTCTTGTGGATATCACTTTCCACAATTCTCAACTAATGATATCCTGACTTCAGGTCTATTTTGGAAAATACTTTAGCACCCTGAAGCTGATCAAACAAGTCATCGATCCTCGACAAGGGATAGCGGTTCTTGATGGTTACTTTATTCAGTTGCCTGTAATCCATGCACAACCGAAGGGATCCGTCTTTCTTCTTCATGAAGATGACTGGTGCGCCCCAAGGGGAGACGCTAGGATCGATGTGCCCCTTCTCTAAGAGTTCCTCTAGCTGCATCTTGAGCTCATTAAGCTCATGAGTGGTCATCCTATAAGGTGCTCTCGAAACTGGCTCGGCTCCTGGTACCAAATCTATGTGGAAGTCAATCTCTCTGCTAGGCGGCATACCAGGTAGCTCCACTGGAAACACATCTGCAAATGCCTCAAGGATGGGATGATCATCTATGGAAGGCTCCCTCTCATTTTCTTCCTCTCTGTCACTGGTCGTGATAGTAAACAACCGACATCCCTTCCGCATGCTCCGCTTAAGCTGCATAGCGGATATCATGCGAAGAGACACAGGTCTCTGAATCCCAGTGATTACTATGGGAGCACCATGATCATCCTCACACTTGACCTTTTTCAAGCGACAATCCATCTTGGCTCTGTGGGCGTAAAGCCAATCCATGCCAAGTACGACGCCATAAGATCCAAGTGGCGTGACTCTAAGGTCTACTAAGGTGGTGGTATTGCCAATCTGGAGCGAACATCCCCTAACCTCTGAATCCACTAACACTCTAGCCCCTGAAGCTAACTCCACTTCCTAGCTGACACTTTGCCTTACTGCCACTAGCCCGCAACGCTCCACAACCAATGGAGATATAAAGAAGTCAGTCGCTCCTAAGTCAAATAATATAGAAATACTACTAACTCTGACCTTACCTGCAGCCTCGATAACTGTGGCCTGGTGCTCTGCCTAGTGATTGTCAACCGCTACGAAGACTCTATGGGACTTGCCCATGTCCTCAACTGTAGGCTCTGATGTTGCCATCCTCTGATTCCCTATCATCTGTCCCTGTGGACACTCTCTCGCCATATGCCCCATGGCTCCACACGTGAAGCAAGCACCGCATGCCTGAAACTATGTGCCCTGAGGCCTAGAAAAAGGATGCCCACCTGTCCGACTAGAACCACTGTACCCACCCCTGGACGACTGCTGAGCCCGTGTCGGGGGTGTGTATGTACCCTATGCTCTCTGGTCATGCCTGGGACCCTGTGACTGCCACTGCTTGGGCCTGGAGCCCTGCTGTCCCTGAGGGGGCCTCTGTCTCTGACTCTGCTATGACTACTGCGGAGGAGGGGGTTTATGGGATCCCGAAACATTTCTGTGGTTGCCTTTCCAATGGGGTTTCTGAAACCCGATAGGCTGGGGAACCGGGTTTCGATTCTGGAACCGATCCCTCGTGTCCTGTGGCCTGATCTGAATCTCCTTGACTATAAGGGCCTTCTCCACGGCAACCCGAAGGCTCCCTGGAGCGGCCATCCTCACTGGTCCTGCTATCCCAGCATTGAGTCCCCTAACAAATCGGTTGACGAGCAACTTCTCATCCTTTAGGTAATCTACATAAGGTAGGAGCTCAATAAACTTACTCTCATACTGGGTCACTGAGAGACCCTTCTGCTGGAGGTCGTGGAACTCATCGATCCGACACTGCCTGAAGTGTTCTGACAGGTACCTCTCTCTGAACCTTTCTGTGAAGATTTCCCATGTGATGGTATCTGCAGTGAGTCCACACTTGAATTCCTCCTACTTCCACCATGTGGAGGCTGTCGATCTCAGAAGGTGGACTGCAACTCGTGCCTTCAGATTGCTTTCATAAGATCGCAAATGTGAAGCACCGATCTAGGCTCAAAAGCCATGCCTCAGCCTCTACTCTGTCAGTAGTTCCTCCAAAAGATGGTGGCTGGAGGCGCAAAACCTCTCTAATCAGGTCCCCTGGTTCCTGACGTGCTCTCTCAAAGTACACAGGTGCTGCTACTGGAGGTGGTTCGGGCAGGTGAACGGACTCCGGCTCATGCTCTACCTCGCCCTCTATGGAATTAGGAGGTGGACTCCTACTCCGTTCCCTCTCTACTGACCTATGACTCCCTGAGTTCTGATTGTCTGCATGACGGTCCACTGCTGGAAGCCTATCCTGCACAATCCCGATCAAGTTCTGAAGAGCTAGCAAGATGTCTCGGTTAGGGTCAACCGGCGGTTCGGGAGGTGCTTCCGGGTTCCCTTCTGGAACCGGTGCCTCCCTAGCAACATCCTCGCATGCCATACGTGTATGCTTAGGACCCCTTCCGCGCTTGCGAGCTTGTCGCGTAGTCGGAGGCATCCTAATGAGAAAATAAATAAATAATTAAATAATTTAATTTTCATATATTTACATTTTTATTATTATTTTTTTTTGACAAAAATGTTTGATTAATTTAGATAATTAAAGCGAAACGTAACGGAGAAAGGTTCCTAGTGTCGGAAACCTTGCTCTGATACTAGAATGTCGTGCCCAAACTTTAGGGCACAAAAACGGAACAACAAAAAAAATTTTGACATCAAGAATTCGCAACCTATCCTACAATATAATGACTTTATTTGAGTTTTGTCTTATCTAGGATGTAAATAAATTCACTTACTAAGGTTAAGTTAATTAACCAACTCGATCGAGCGACTTAATGGGTGGAGACTAATTAGTGCCACGGATTAGTTAGCTAGCTCAATTTCCTTAACTAAGTTGTCGCTAATTAAAACAAGGGTTAATCGGATAATTTGACGTGTTAAATCATTCTCAATCATATAATGGTAATGTTATTAATTAATTGATGCACATGCAAATTTATTATTTACATCCCACCGTTATGGTTAAAAAAAATTTATAACACCATTTGCCCACTAAAGCCGATATTAGGCTAAAGCCAATTCTAATTTTTCTAACCCCTTAATTATGATGATTTAATTAAATTCGGCCCAAACTGGTCACCAAGGGCTTATGGTCCATAAAATTAGTTCTACAATTTCTCCTTTTAAATTTTCCTAACGTCCAAAAATATTGGGGAAAACCTATTGATTAATTAAATAATTTAATCAATTTAATGTATGGTGTATCCAACTATAATAATCCTTTATTGTTAATTCCCTTGAATTAACCATATTAAAATTTAAATTTTCTAAAGAATAAAAATATATAAAAATTCAATTATAAAAATAACACTATTTATTAATTAAAACTAAACTTCTAAAACACCCAAATTAAATTTCCCAACTCTAATTTAAAATTCTTTTAATTAAAGAATTCCTTTATTCCTAAAATGCTAACCCTAACCCGAAATTGGGTTAGGGTTGCATTTCTATATATTTCCACTTTGTTTCTTTTTTTTCTTAATCATTTTATGCCCTAACCCGAAATGGGTTAGGGTTTATTAAACCATTTCTTTTATATATATTTTTTTTGTTAGGACTGTGATT
>NC_081411.1:626924905-626942405 GCF_030272615.1 Cryptomeria japonica
AAGACATATGTGTGCAAAAGGTGGAAGCGATATTCAAACATTCAAACATTCAAACATTCAAACATTCAAACATTCAAGCATTCAAGCATTCCTTCAAGCAATTGAGCATTCTAAGTCTCCATTCAAGGCTAGGTGTTGCATTCAAGACAAGGATTCAACCATTGAAGAGGAGATCACATACAACATACAACATACTACATAAATTACACCTTCACATGTTGCAGGTACGAGGCTATAATTGAAGATCTGGAATCCTTGTGCAGAGGAACAGATCCACCTTCGTTTCGCGGATTTTTCGGAGGACCGTGTGCACGCCAGGCGCCATCGTCCTGTCAAATTTCGCTCAAATTTGCAGAACAGCACCATCTTGACATTTTACTACTAATTCCAGGTCCGCAGCTTCATCCCGTATCCCTATCTCTGTTTATAAGTGAATCTTTCCTACTTTACATGCATTCCTAGTTCAATCTTTCTATCTACATTCTTTACAAAAGAGGGTATCCTTGATGTCACAACCCTTGAAACTCATTTAGAATCCAATCTTGCATTGTGTGGGATTGGATCTTGTGGGTTTCAACCCCTCTTTTGAATGTAAAGTCTCTCCTAAGTGAAAACCATCAACCCTAGTGACTCTCCCTTCTCTCTCCTTGGAGTTGGGGAGGGGAGAACAACTACGGTTTGATTTTTTCGCTTTACATTTTAGTGAACCCAATGTGAACATCCTAATTCTGATTATTCATGGTTAGATCTGAAAAATTTGCTTCCTTAATTACATTTCCATGTTTGATCTTTTGCAAATTTTAGAGGTTGATTGCATAAAAACCCTAAAATTTTCTTTTTAGTAATTGAGCTTGTGAAATGTTTAATTGTTAATGCTTGTTTCAGATCTACCCTTCTATAGCAAATTGTCAATTCATATTTGTGCTTTAATTCTGAAAATTAAGTGGTTAAATGTCAAAACCCTAATTTTTAAGACCTTCTTGATTCAACCTTTGACTGATAATTTCACTGATCAAAACACCTCCAAATTGGCTATAACTTTGGATTCCACAACAAAATCACAATATCTTTCATCCCTGAAAATTTGGAAGAAAGTTGTGAGGACCATGTGCACCTCGAGCGCCATCGTCCCCGACATTTTTTCTGAAATTTCGAGAGCTAGATCTTACTGTATTTTTCTGTTAAAATCCAGAATTTTGGCTGATTTTATCAATTTTAACACTTTCAAAATTAAAGTCAAAGTTGGTCTAGCGATTGCTTGGATTGAGGCTTCTAATCATTCAAAAATTGTTGAAATTGAAATTTGTGTTAAAATTGTGTTTCTTACAGTCCTAAATCTGAAAAGTGTGTTGGCATTCATTCGAAATTTCAACGCTTTATTCAAATTTTTGTAGTTTGTGACTTTTGAAATTAAGTGTTTAATTGCAACAACCTTGATTTCCATTTTCAAAATTCAAATTTTGCATGAAATCGAGTCAACTTTTAAATTTCAAAGCCTACATTGCTTTCAGCATTCCCTCTAAAATCATAAAATTCAAAATTTCAGTTTCCCCCTCTTTTTCAAAATTCAAATTTTACATTTTTCAACAATCTTGGTAGGGTTCAATTTTGAGATTGCAAGTTTAATTTGGCCTATCTACAGATCGTAAAATCACTCAATTTTTTCAGATTAGCTTTAAAATCATCATAACTTTCATCCCTGAAAATTTTGAAAAAAGTTACGAGGACCGTGTGCACTCCGTTCGCCACGGTCCCTGACATTTTTTCCGAAATTTCGGGAGATTGTCCTGATTGCATTTAACAGCTTAAATCTAGGAGATTGGCTGATTTTATTGAAATTTGCTACCTCTAAAATTCAAAAATCTTCTCTCTCTCTTTAGTGCATGAGTTTTACAACAATAAGCCCTACTTACAATATTCCCGTTAGACGAAGCCTTAGAATTAAGTCTTTCCAAGGTTTAATTACTGAGGAGATGGAACCTAATTTGAATGGCCTTTTTAACGAGGACATGGGTAATTCCTCTAATCCTCTTAATGATGAAGAAGCTCTCCATGAGGATTTTGTAGAACAACTTTCGAAATTGGATAACCAATTTGATGATTTTTGATAATGGATGTCTCAAGAATACCCTGATAGTGAAGCTCTTTCATTAATTGAGGGTCTAAAATGTATGGTTCAAAGTGATAAGAATGGAATTGATATTTTGCGTGGTATTGCACACATTGTGGATTCGAATGTGATGCCTATGAAGAGTTGTGCCGAAACTTATGGTTATACACAACCTCCTGCTCAAGTTAATCATTCTATTCCTTTGACAACTCCTATTGCTACTATACCTACTTTTACATCAAACATAATGACTACTTCAATACAAGACATTCCTCCTATGATCACTAGTCATGGGGGCAATCCTTCTTCTTCAATCAACCCTCTTCCTTCATTCAATCCAACTTCTTGATTCATTCCTTCAATGAGTGTTCCTATTATATCTCCACAAATGAACATGACGCAAGGGGGCAATTCATTTAACCATTCCATTCCTCCTTGTAGTGTTCCTCCTTTCCAATCATCTCCTATGACTAACTATCATAGTGTCCCACCACCTTACTCTCAATCAATACCTTCTTTCAATAACATAACACCTCCATCAAAATATAACACGTCTAATATGAACTCTTTGACTGAAGCGACCATTAACAATCTTGCACAAACTGTCTCTTCTTTACAGCAACAAATTGCCTCTTTGAATCAATCTAAGTTTAGTGTGCCCACATTTGATGTTGCGAGCCCACTTTCTCTTGACATTGTTCGAGCTATTCCCCCTAAACATGTTGAAATTCCGCATTTGGAGCTTTATAATGGTAAGCGTTACCCTCTAACACATGTTAAGACCTTTCAAACAATATGTACTGATTTTGCTTATGACCAAAGGTTGCTTGCAAAATTGTTTACTAGAACATTAAGAGATAAAGCCCTACAATGGTATTGCTCATTACCTTCCTATTCTATTACTTCTTTCGAACAACCTGCAAATGCTTTTATTCAACAATTTCAAAACAATATAAGTCCTAAAGTTACTTTGATTGATTTAATGCATTGTAAACAAGGTGTTAAAGAAAAAGTGACTGATTTCATTGGTAGATATAAGCATTTGTATGCTCAAATTTCTTTTCCAGTGCCTGACAATGATATTCAAAGAATCTTTATTTCTAATTTACAAAAAGATATTAGAGAAAAACTTCTATTTTCTGAGTTTACTTCTTTCCAACAGTTGTGCGCAACTCTTCACAATTATCAACTGACTGTGAGTCAAATGGAACAAGCAAATCCTATGGCTTCGAGTGATAAGGGTGATAGCAGTCAACAACCATTTGGGAAGTTTAAACCGAATAGAGAGTCAATTAAGTTCAATGAAAACATCATCAACAACAATGTGAATGCAGCATCAGGTGTGCCTCCTATTTCTAAGTTTTTCAAGAAAGAAAGAAAGTTTACTCCCTTGAATGAATCATTGCATAGTATTATGAATAAGTTATTGGAACAAAATGTGCTTACTCTTCCTCCTATAAAGAAAATAGATCCTGCAAAGATTAACTCACCCTATTTTGATAACAAATCTTTTTGTCAATTTCATCGTCATCCTGGGCATGATACTAAAAAATGTTTTTCTTTAAAGGGTAAAATTCAAGATTTGATTGATAATAACACTATCTTTGTTTTTGGTGTGAATGATAAAGGCAACACATCTATAGCTCCTCCTAACCAAAATCTTAAAATTTTTACTGATCCATTGCCTTCTCATACCTCTACTGCGATTGATACTACTGATTCCTCTGTCTCACCTGATGATCTTGTGTCCATGACTCTGAATGTGATTAACTTTGTAGAGCAGTAGAAAATCCCTAGTGAACCTTCCATCACATTTGATTCCAGTGAAACTATCAGGGCACCTGATGGTCCTTTATATATAGTTGTAAAAGTCAAGAATACACCTTGCCATGGAGTGCTTATTGATCCTTCTTGTATGGTTAATATCATTACTGAAGAATTTCTTTTTACTTTGCAATTGAATCAAGTGATCTATGAAGAAACAAATGTGGTTGTGAAATTATTTGATGCATTTTCTTCTCCTACAATTGGTTCTATTACATTACCTATTGAGGTCCATACAAATCCCTTGATGTGAGCTTTGCTATTATTCCATCGTCCGAACAATTTCGTGTGAAGCTAGGCTATCCTTGGTTATCTTCCATGAAAGCTATTGCTTCTCCTATTCACAAGTGTTTGAAATTTCCCCATAATGGTGAAGTTGTTACTGTCAATCATAGTCTCTTTAAACCAGCTGAAAGAACTTCTATCATTCCTATTGATTACTTTTGGCCTAAACAATTCCAATCTCTTCCTCCGCGAAGTGATCATCTTTTCAAATCTTATCAAAGGTGGAAAAAAGATATGATCCTATCTCTAAGTGAACCTAGAACACCCAAACTTGACATTCCTATTATTCTTGAGAAGGAAGTTCTTCCTTTGAAAGATAAAACTAATGTCTTTCCTCAAGAAGATTCCCAACCCATCCCTATGAATGTGACTATGCCTATGACTAATAAACTTCCTAAAAGTAGACCTATACCTCCTCGTCATGATGGACTTGGTCTCCTTCCTAAACCAAATATTCCTCCCTTATATGGAGCAGTTCCTCCTCCTTCCTCCTATGGAGAGAAGAGACCTTCCTCTTCTCCTATTGTTCAACCTAAGAGACCACAACCTAAACACCCAAGTGAAAAGGATCAGAACATTCCTCCTCCTCAATCTTCTCAACTTCCTACTAAGACTAGATGAAATCGTTCTGCACATGAATGCCGATGAAAGTGTTGTCTTAGAGCTCAGGTAGCTGCTTCTCAAAATTTGCAATCCCCAAAAACACCTTCAGCCAATATTATTCCATTTTCTCCTCAGCCGAATATTGAGCCGAAATCTCCTAAAAATAAGATGCATGATGGTCTTGATCTTGTGCAAGTTAAAGATCCTATTTTTATAAATCTTGATGATGATATAGATGAAAATGTTATTCATGATGAAAATGTTACTCCTCTTCATTCTGATAGTGAATATGAATATGTTGATGTTGATAACCATTTATCTAACGAATTTTCTAAAGCACTTATCCTAGCTCCTAGACAAGAACAACGTGGCTTGGAACATGAACATAGCCCTTGTTTGGATCTTGTAATAGCTCCATCTGCTATGTTGGATGTTCCTCCTCTAGCGTGTTCCCTACCTTCCCAAAATATTGATCAGCAAGATCGGGGGGTAGATGACGTGCTCGACTAGTTCATTAGCATAGTAGACTCTCTCCTCCTCTCTTGATCATTTTTTTTTGTTACTTCTTCTATGTGTTATTCTCATTCTTCTATTCATTGTCCTTAGTGTTGGCTACTTGAGGATGATGTAAAGCATTGAGATCTCTTTTGGTCTCTCTCATGTTGACTCAAAAGACACATGTGTTCCCTTCTTCTAGGTGACCTTCCTTGATTGAGGAATGAAGAACAATTATGCATACATACATATGATACACATGAATTATCATACAGCATACTGACCCCGAGGAAAGTGAAGTCACCTTGTGCTTTGTGTTTTGTGTCTATTATCCTTGGGCTTATCTCACACTTGGGGGCTAAAGCCTTGTGATAATGTGCTCCTTTCCCTTCTCATTTATTATATGTATCACTACCTTAAAGCAATCACCCCCGATGAGGCATGTGCGATCGCTTTAACCTAAGGGGGCATACATCCCGTTCATATCTTTTCAAGATACTGGAAAATTTCTTGACAAATTTAGCTTTTCCTTGAAAATTTTTGATATCTTTCTTGCATGACTCATAGTGAGGGAACCTTACTATTGACAGTCATGGTTCTCCCTCGTGATCTTCCCTTTTACTTTGTCAATCGAAGTCGTAAGATCCTTAGTCCACTGGGGGCTTGGTGTATCTTGCCTCCTTGATGTGGTGAAAGTTTTTTTCAATGTTACTTCCTTGTACTTTATCGGAAGTATGAGCGTACGCTTATACTCCCGCTAAAGTGGGGGCTAAATGTAGCATCCTAAAATTGTGACACTTGCAATTTCTACTGTATTTGGGTCTTCACAATGGCAGCGCAATGTTGAACCTGAATGGAGACCCTGAAACCTGTTTATAACACCAAAAACTGCATTTTTCTGCACCCTGGCCTGATCCCTCCTTGCACCGTGCTGTCCCGGGAGGTGGGACCATGGCGCCCAGCACCCTGGTCCTTCTGGACTAGGGCACCCAGTGCCCTGGTCCCCCAAGACCATGGTGCCTAGTGCCCTGGTCCCTAGCCCTATTTTGGGCCCGGTCTCTTTTGGGCATCGGGTCTTTAAGTTTGCAATTCGGGAAATAATGTTTCCTGGTTAGCCTAAGGTCTGGAAAATCAGTCTATCAACCCTAATTGACAAGTATATAAACTACATTTCCTCTTCCAAAAAAGAGAGGAAGACATATGTGTGCAAAAAGCGGAAGTGATATTCAAATATTCAAACATTCAAACATTCAAGCATTCAAGCATTCCTTCAGGCAATTGAGCATTCTAAGTCTCCATTCAAGGCTAGGTGTTGCATTCAAGACAAGGATTCAACCATTGAAGAGGAGATCACATACAACTTACAACATACTACATACATTACACCTTTGCATGTTTTAGGTACGCGGCTGTAATTGAAGATCTGGAATCCTTGTGCAGAGACGAACAGATCCACCTTCGTTTCGCGGATTTTTCGGAGGACCGTGTGCACGCTGGGCACCATCGTCCCATCAACTTTCGCTCAAATTTGTAGAACAGTACCATCTCAACATTTTACTACTAATTCCAGGTCCGCAGCTTCATCCCGTATCCCTATCTCTGTTTATAAGTGAATCGTTCCTACTTTACATGCATTCCTAGTTCAATCTTTCTATCTACATTCTTTACAAAAGAGGGTATCCTTGATGTCACAACCCTTGAAACTCATTTAGAATCCAATCTTGCATTGTGTGGGATTGGATCTTGTGGGTTTCAACCCCTCTTTTGAATGTAAAGTCTCTCCTAAGTGAAAACCATCAACCCTAGTGACTCTCCCTTCTCTCTCCTTGGAGTTGGGGAGGGGAGAACAACTACGGTTCGATTTTTCTGCTTTACACAAGTGTGCTATGCAATAGACATGATGGTTGAATTTATGATAAGATGCCTTGTTTGGAAGGTTCTTGTGCTATATGTGGTGGTTTGCAACATTTAACAAGATGTTTACATTTGGAGAACACACATGAAATTGGTATGAAACTAGTTTCTTTCAGAAAATACAAGATAGTCACATATGGAGTTAAAGATGGAAAAGATTTGAAGAGATGTGAGCTAGTGAAAATTGATATATGCATAGCTCAATTTATGAAAATTTTTCAAGAGAAACTAGTTTATGAGTACTAATGCATACACATAGAGCTCGATGGTTAGATGAGAAATTCAAGTTATGTAAGGACACATTTGCTCTTGGCACCATTGTCTTTATCGTTAATTTTGCTGAAAATTATACACTACAACCTCAAAATGAAGTGTAATCCATGTATTATCACTCTACACAAGTTTCTATTTTTGTACACATAGCATTCATGCATGCAGATGATAGTACAAAGGATGATAGAAAGGTTGTAAGAGAGTATCACTTCTACATAAGTGATGATTGTACTCATTCATAGAAGTTTGTACAAGCATGATTTAAAGTTTTCTATGATAGTTTAAGGGAAAGGAACATACGATACAACCGACACATAATATGGTTAGATAATTGCACTATACAATTCAAGAATGCAAGGATGTTTTATTGGTTGAAAAGGATGCATGTGACAAACAATGTACAACATTTTTGGAATTTCACTAAGGCTAGACATGGTAAGGGAGAGCATGATGGTGTAGGAGCATGTGTGAAAAGAGCCCTAGCTAGGGAAGAATTAAAGTACGAAGGTGGTGTTGAGTTGGTAGATGCAGAAACAATTGTGTGATGGTGTGTCTATGATGGGTCTAGGTAATACAAGTATGTCATTGGTTCATAGATATTTTTGTTTGATCACTGAATCTAACATTGAAAACTACCTAGATTGTTGTACAGTTGCAGGATCGAGTGACATGCACTCATTTATGAGTTCAAATTCAAGTTCATTGGTAATTTATACAAGACAGATGGTATGTTTTTTCTCTTCATTGATGTATTGTTTGTTGGAAGAATGTGAATCACAAGAGTGGGTTGACAAATGGTCTTGTAGACTGTTGGTTCCCATTGATTCATATCAAATTCTCAAAGCACTACAATTGAGCCAGAGGGAGACATCAGTAGATTTTGACCATGTATCCAACCTAGTGGATTCAGGTGATTTTTTGAGTTAATTTTTTTGCAAGTATTATTTTTGGTTCATTTTGTTGTACATCATACTTTATTTTTGGTATTAATTAACACTTTATAAAATACAAGTCATGTGTATGCAGTTGTTGCAGAAGAGAACAATGAAGAAGGAACATATTACTATTTGTGTCGTTGTGTTGAGCCTAAAAGCAAATTGACAACCACAATCATTGACAAAGAGAGTATTGAGTACCCAATAGGGTCTATTGTCATGACAAGAACATGGCTTCGAAGATACCCTATCAAGAATTCTGATGTTTGGTTGTTTGAGGACTTTAAAACACAGAAATATTCTTCATTTCTCTAACCTTGTTGTTGCAACAAATATTCATTTCATGAAGTATCGTGGTAGACCTCATAACAAGATTTTATGGAAAGTTTTTGAATTTGACCACAAGGCAATACTTGACACAATACGGGTTAGATTCGATCCTGAAGGCTCACTGGATTGATTCTATGGTTCAGAGTAGAATGATTTTGAGAATTTTGTATAAATCATTGACGAATTGTTCTATATTCATTTTTTATATATATAAATGCCCATGAGCTGATTTTTACAAGTTTAGGGGCATAATTTTGTATATTTAAATGGAAATGAGCTGATTTGCACATATGTACATGCCAAATTTTGTATATTAAAATGACAATGAGCCAAATCGCACATATTGTAATGCCAAGTTTTGTATAAAATCCCATGAGATGATTTGTATGTTAAAATGGCGATGAGTTGAATCGCACATATTGTAATGCCAAATTTTGTATAAAATCCCATGAGATGATTTGTAAGACATTTTTTTGTATAATCAAATACCCAAGAGCTGATTTGACCATTTTTAGAGGCAAATTTTTGAATAATATGTGACAATGTTTTGTGACTATTTTGTGTGTCAATGTTTTGTGACTATGTTTTGAGTATATGTGATGTGTCCCTAGTCAATCATGAGCATTCTTGATTCTTGTATAATCATGGAGAATTATTTGAGTCATTATCGGGTCATAGGGGTCATAGGTTGAGACTAGATACAATTTGAGTAAAAATTATCATTGTTGTCAAAAAAATTGTCAAAAACGTTGTCAAGCAACTTCGACATTGCGTCGATAGGGTATGACACTCAATGTTCTGGTGCATTGAGATGCACAACAAGGCATACCTATCATAAAACTACCCACCCGGATGTCCTCGGGATGTTGGTTTGTGCACATCACGAACTGAATCAATTCTAGCCAATCTTGCAACTTTTCATTGCATGCAACTAATGGTTTTTGAAGTAGGCGAAAAAATGCTACTAATTGAAAATGGCTCTGAGTCATCAAAAACCAAGATAGGCCATTATAGAGGAGCCTCATGCAACCCCATGAGATCAAATGGATTGACCATATGTGTCCTGGATTGGAAGAAATAGTTCATCAAGTTTTGACAATTTTTGGACTCAGGGCAGTTGAGAGATCGCATCGGTACGGTATGACTCTCGATCTTATGGTGCTTTGGGATGAATGACAGGGGCATTCCTAACATAAACCTGCCCACTTGAATGTGCTTGTGACATTGGTTTATGCACACAACGAACCAAATCAATTCTAGCCAATCTTGCAACTTTTCATTGCACGCAATTGATAGTTTTTGGAGCAGGCAAAAAAATGCTACTAATTAAAAATGTCTTTGAGTAGTCAAAAACCAAGATAGGCCATTGTAGAGGAGCCTCACGTGACCCCATGGGATCAAACGGATCAACCATATGTGTCTTGGATTGGAAGAAACAATCTATCAAGTTTTGACAAATTTTTGGACTCAAGGCACTTGAGAGATCACATTGGTATAGTATGACTCTCGATGTTCTAGTGCTTTGGGATGCATGACAAGGGTATGCCTAGCATAAACCTTCCCACTTAGATGCACTTGTGATGTCGATTTGTTCACTCGACGAACCGAATCAATTCTAGCCAATCTTGCAACTTTACATTGCATGCAACTGACGATTTTTGGAGTAGGTGAAAAAATGCTACTAATTGAAAATGGCTTTGAGTATTTGAAAACCAAGATAGGCCATTGTAGAGAAGCCTCATGCAACCCCACAGGATCAAATGGATTGACCATATGTGTCCTGGATTGGAAGAAACAGTCTGTCAAGTTTTGACAATTTTTTGGACTCAGGGCACTTGAGAGATCACATTAGTACAGTATGACTCTCAACATTCTGGTGCTTTGGGATGCATGATAGGGGCATTCCTAGCATAAAATTTCCCACTCAGACATGCTCACGATGTCAGTTTGTGTACACAACAAACCAATCAATTCTAGCCAATCTTGTAACTTTTCATTCCATGCAACTAGCAGTTTTTGGAGCAGGCGAAAAAATGCTACTAATTGAAAATGGCTTCAAGTCATCAAAAATAAAGATAGGCCATTATAGAGGAGCCTCAAGCAACCCCACAGGATCAAACAGATTGACCATATGCGTCCTGGATTTGAATAAACAGTCCATCAAAATTTGACAATTTTTTGGACTCAAGGCACTTGAGAGATCGCACCAGTACGGAATGACTCTCGACATTATGGTGATTTGGGATGCATGATAAGGGCATGCCTAGCATAAACCTTCCCACCCAGATGCACTCATGACATTAGTTTGTGAACATGATGAACCAAATCAGTTCTAGCCAATCTTACAACTTTTCATTGCATGCAACAGATGGTTTTTCGAGCAAGCAAAAAAATGCTAATAATTGAAAATGGCCATGAGTCATCATAAACCAAGATAGGACATTATAGAGGAGCCTCATGCAACCGCATGGGATCAAAAATATTGACCATATGTGTCTTGGATTTCAAGAAATAGTCCATCAAATTTTGACAATTTTTTGGACTCAGGGCAATTGAGAGATCGCATCGGTATGGTATGACTCAATATTCTGACACTTTGGGATGCATGAGAGGGGAATGCCTAGCATAAACCTACCTACGCAAATGTGCTTGTGATGTTGGTTTGTGCACACAATGAACAAAATTTGATCATTGCGAGCATGAGGGTTCTCTCACACCAAACACATTGTTGTTTATATTCATATTGTTGATTACATATGCAAATATTCATTTAAATTTATAAAAGGGCAGCCACCAAATATAGAAAATACACAATAATGAACTAAATACAAGGAGCTTTGTAGGGTTAATTCAACAATTTAGAAATTTTATCAAATCATATTCCACGATTGCAATGTTTTATATCATATATCTTGTTGCTTATATTCATATTGTTGATTACATATGCAAATATTCATTTAAATTTATAAAAGGACAACCACAAAATACAATGAATACAAAATAATGAACTCATTACACATTTATTGGATCGAATATCAATATTTATATATATATAAAAAGGCATGTCTACCAAGTCAATACAAGTATTACAAAAATGTCACATATGCAATGTCCAAATCGATATACAATAAAAATGTAGAATATATCTACATTTATTGGTCATTCTATGACCAAAACTAACACTATATGATCCTAAACTTGTGGTGGATCATCAAAATCAAGCCTCTTCGATGCAATATACGGCTCTGTAGATTGCTGCAAAACCACAATTCAAAACCCAAGTTAGAATTCTTTTGTAGAAAATAGTTCATAATTAACAACATAACTATGCATTTAACTTTAATTCCTTCGCAATTGAAATGTAGATTACCTCATCAGTTGATCTAGGAGCTAATGTCTTCACTCTCCTCTCCTTCTCACTCTTAGGAGTTTTCTTGAAGACATACTTAAATGGATCCATGTTATGGTCGTACCGCGAAGGGGTCTATTGTAGATTAAATATAAAATTAATACAATGTACTAACATAAATATATCAAAAACACTTAAAAGCTATAATATAGAGAACAATGACATACCTGTGCCTAAGATACTTCTCCAAAAGAGGATGGCTCACCATCGATGTAGAAACTGTCGCTATTATCTATACAAAAAATATTCAAAGATTAAATACAATTAATATAATGATAAGTATTGAAGGTTAAAAATAATTAATTTTACATATCAAACAAAAGTGTACTAGATCCTGAGATGCTTCTCTAGTGCAAGGAGGGTTTTCCATTGATGAAATAGGTATGGATATTTCCTGTATGAAAAAATTATAAGATTATAATATATCACAAGTTCACATGTACACATGCATATAATCATGAAATCAAGAAAATAAAGTAGAGATACATACCTCTACCCTCTCTTGATCTGCGAGCGAATCAGGTGCATTCAACAAATCCACAAAGCTCAATGGTTGCTGTACATGTAAAATAGACAAAAAATACTAAGCAATCTACAAACCCCAACTAATACTTGATTTCAACATTTTCAAACAATTGTACAACTAAAAATGTGTTCAATTACCTTCTTCCCATGTTTTGGAGTCTTCGAGGAATTCTTTTTCTTAGGATGAGCCATAGATGCAGAGGGGGTACCCTAAAAAAACAAAATTAACATGAGATATTAGTACAAATAATAAATTAAACATAATTTTAAAAATATAAAATGAAATGACTTTCATATTCCATCAAAACAATACATAAAAAGAGTTGTACAAAATATGATACCGTATAGTCTTGTAGGCTAAAATCAATCGCTGAGAGTGTGATGTCATCAATCTGGGACATTTCATCCCCTTTTAGCACCTACAAACCAAAAATTGGACCAAGCATTAAAGATAGTTAGTATATCTTGTATTTTTTGAATTCAAAGTGTACTATTCTATTTTAACATGTTACAAAATTTATACCTCGAGCATCAAACTTGCAGCTATAGTAACTGGGGGAGGTGTATGGGATACCACTACTGCATCCTAAAATGCATATTATTTGTCTCAATTTAAATCGATGTATAAATGAAAATTCATTTATGTAATTACAAATTTAAAGTGACTGATAAATAAAATGTTATGAATTCAAATCAACACACCCATGTATGTGGCTCATGGGCAAACACCATGTCCATCAACACATCTGTCAGTGTGACATCCTCAACTGTGTGAGCCTGATATCTATAGCCGCAAATCGTGCACAGATGATATGAGGATCCATCTACACCGGCTACATCATTTATCCCCGAGCAACTGACACACATATGCTGGATGGTCTCTTTGTCACCCTCTAATGGCTCATCATCCAATACAATAGGTTGTGCTAATGATGTCCCATGCTGGATGATGGCACCAGTCAATGTTGTGGTTGCCTAAAGAGTTTGTAGCTCCATCAAATCTTTCAGCTCTAATGGGACAGCCTAATGCACCTTGGGTTTGGGTGCTAGATGACGGTGACTCTCAATGGGTAATCGCCTATGGGCTCCAGGTCTATCTTGGGCAAAGCCACCACCTCTACCATGAAACTCTCTCATGTCAAAATAGTTTGGCCGCATGTTGAGCACAAACTCACAATATATTTTTCTCAAAAAATATAATGGCACCTCATAATTATTACAAGGTGGATCATCAAAGACCATCCACCACCTCTGCCAAAAAAATTCTTCATCTGCACATTGGTACACCAATGTATGGGAAACCTCTTTGCATTAAGAGGTAATGACTAACCAGTTTTGGGATCAACAAAAAGGGCACATATTTGTTGTTTAGTAATATTTTTGTTTTTTACTCCATCGTATAATAGCCCATTGGCATAGAATTGACGACACCTGTCCCTAAAGCTTCCCCATTTGGTAATTTCTGTGGAAATAGCTATGGCACCACTAGCTAATGTTTCTAGGCTAGTGGCGAGGGATTGATGATGGTCAAGTTCAGAAGTTTTCAATTAACAATTAGTCTATTGATTTTAGATGTATTTTGTCCTAACTAATTAATTAATTCATCCCGTGTTTTTGGTGCGCGGTCAAAAGGAGGAATTAGGGGTCATTCTTGTGTGTTTTCAGGAGGTGCATTTGGTTGTTCTTGTGGGTTTTTAGGAGGTGCATTTGATTGTTCTTGTTCTGGAATAGAAGAATCTGGTTTTTGAAACAAAAAATGAAAAAACCTAATCAAAAATAATGAAATTAAATTCAAAATGTAAAACAAATTGCATAAACCGGAAAGAAAGACAAAAATAAACAAAAACTAACCTTGATCCATAGCTTGGAGGACAAATCTAGCACCTTGTTCGCAGTTTAGGAGAGAAATGGAGAAAAAATAAAGTTAAAAATACGCTATTCACAGGTAAATGAGACCTAGTTTTTTTTAAAAAAAATTTACCAGGCACCGCGTACGCAGTTTTATTTGGATTATTAGCGCGTACGCACTCAATTTCCTATGAGTAGCACATACACGCTCATTTTCCTAGGCATATTGCGTATGCACTCATTTTCCTAAAAGTAGCATGTACACGCTACCTTTTCTAGGCTCGGGAAGAACAAACCTAAGTGCGTACACGGGAATTTCAAATTTTAAAACTGCGTATGCGCTGCTTGTTTTTCCATGTTTTTTTTGGGTGGTATCGACTTTTCTGACCACCATCTCTGTGCACACGCCCACTTATATTTTGTTTCTAAAAGATTATTGATTATTTAAAGTATCTTTCTAGTTCCTCCACAAGGTTTCTTCAAAAATTTGGGTCACTTTAGAAAGTTACCTATTGGAAATTTGAATTTGAATATTGGTAGGCTTAGTAGTCAACTCTTCCTTAAGTATAATATCCCCAAAAGTAAATTTATTTCACCCCTTCACTATAGATTTTATGAGGTTTAGTTTTTGAGACACCCTATACATATTTTTCCCCTACATGGGGGTGTTTCACCTATAAATATTAGAAACCCTAAACTTAGGGTGGGTAGTCTACTTAATTTTATACTAAAAAGGAAAAGTTCCCCTTCTTGGCTTGTTAACCCAAATGAGTAGGAGTGGGTTGTTTTATAAGACAATCCTCAATAGAGCATGCAGATTGGAGTTCCAGCCAATGTCCTAGTTGGAGGAGACAAAAAATGGTCAAGTTTGACCTAGGTAAGATTAGCACATTTTATGTACTTATTTTAGGAAAATGGATACCTAAGAAGATCAATGTCTATTAGCCCTGTAATGTTGATGAAGTATGCTAGTCATCCATGTTGTTAGTGTAATCAACCAGTTCTCCAAGTTTTTAAGAGAGAAAGAGGGGTATTGAAGTCACCATAAATCATTCAAGAGGTATCTTTGTTAGCTAACATCTACAATGAAATATCCTCTAAAACAACTTTACAAGAATTTGGGAGTTAGGAGTATATAGATTAACTAGGATCTAGGAGCATTGCAAGTTGGAAAACTTAAACAATCAAACTACTTATAGATAGTGTAAGGAGAGAAAAATAAATGTGTGTGGGGTCCCACATAGTTCTAAAAACCCTAGAGGCACCATTAGCATCACTTATGATAAAATTGGTAGTTATCTATACATAGTTAGGCACAGATTGGAAACTATCAATTTTTTCACTTTAACTTCTCTGATTAGGAGGATATAAATCTTAGTCTCAAGGAGATGATCTAGAGCCAGTGTTTCTTTTGAGAGTTATTGATGCCTCTTATATTTTAGGAGAGGAACTTCATCTAAAATTCATTGACGAGTATTCCAAGGTCCTTTTCCTTCATTTTCAATCTCTCTTGCAACTTCCTTCTATCTTGTAAGGTGATAGAAGGGATGACCAACTTTAGCATCAATCCCCACATCTAGTTTCTTATTCCTAGTTTTCTTCTTTTGTGTTGTCAACCCATTCCCATCGAGGGGAACACTCAAACTAGAGCTAGAGGAGAGTAAAAAACCTAAAGGAGATTGAACTATCAGAGGTGAGGAGTGAATGCTCAAAAGTGAGGAGCCAACAAGAGATGCCTTGTGATAAAACACCTCATCACTAAGATACACTTGGATCCAAGGCTTTGGACAAGAGTGGTAATGATAGGGATCTCAGCCTCCTTTAGGGAACATAGTGGGTTTATGGGTTGAGTATGTGCAATAGGAGATGTATTTTGTGGATTTGGGGGTCTTTTCTAGAGAATTTACAACAACATGTTTAGACAAGTATCCATACTTTTAAAGAGATCATCACTAAAGGGGTATCATTCATTTGCAGATGAATTGGGTCTTTCAACTTATGAGGCTATTTTTTAGGTTATTTGTAGTAAAAAACAAGATGGCTGGATTTGGAGTACCTTTAGTAAAAAATAGTGGTGTTCTCATACTAAATGCATTAAGTCCATTTCCCTAATTTATACTTGAGGGAGATAAAATTAAGAAAAGTTTTATTAATATCCATATTCAAACAAAAGAGAGAAAACAATAACCAAGATTTATCTTTATTAACCCCATCAATAGAGACATAGTGTCCAAACAAGTTACCAATCCATTTGAAAATTTCTTCATCTCATCCTAGAAATCTAGTGGGAGACTAGGTAAGAAGATCTAGACATGAGTTGTCTTGTTTAGATCAGCAATTGAGTCAAACCCTATCTTCCAATAGTAAAGGGATGAGAGATGATTAAAATAAGACCTAGGTTGCAAACTAAGGATAGTGATGAGATCTTCTTCAATAGTAACTTGAAAAGAAAGAGGCCACCCAATATGGCACTTGTAGTGACACTCCCTTTAAGTTTCCCTTCCACAAAATTCCACTGATGAACCATATCAATGGCCAAGCAAGAGGAAAGTTGTTTTCCAACCAAAGCATTGTTCATGGAGGAAAAAATCCTATCAACAATTGATTCATGCAACTTAATGGAAGTTCCCTCATTGGTGTCGACATATTTGGGGGTAGCCTTTAGGGACTATATGATCCAACTTCCCACCAAGAAGAGCATTTTCCTATCCCTTGAGATTCAAGCTATTTGAAAGACTACTAAGGGCCATGACTTTTAAACCATATACAATAGAAAAGGACCCATCCTTATCTTCCATAGTAATCCTATAAAGCAAAGGGGTGTTGACAACACAACCAAAAACCTGTAAAACTTTAGAAATATTGTAATCTACCAGAGAAGAGTTGATAGGGGTACTAAAGGGTACCACGTTCTCCTTAAACTGAGGTTGCTCGTGTGAATAATAAATG